>NC_083768.1:55699963-55712463 GCF_963514075.1 Conger conger | reverse complement strand
GGTGCGGACGCCGGGCCCCGGCTGGTGGGCGAGTACACGGGCGCCGGCACGGTCCACGGTCCAGGTACGGGTGGCGTCGGCGTGAGGCCGGGCCTCTCCGCCCAGTCTGGAAATGCGGAAAAGGAGGAGAAACCGGTCGACGTGCGTGATCCTAAAGCAATTTATGCTAATTACTCATTAGCATAAATATTCATGCCGTCTTAAAGATTGAAATCATGCGGAGGAAGTGTGATTCTCTCTGAGCGATGACGTCACGTGGAATGCAAAGCGATGTTTTTGTGTGGGCGGCATCCGACTTGCGTTGAGGTTAACCGTTCCGCCCAGGTTTTCCACAGAAATGCTTATGAATGATTTATGAAGTTGCTGTAGCATAACGATGCTGGTGTATGTGGTTGAACAGGGCCGTGAGAATTTAAGGCTGCACTTTGCCTGAGGTAAAAACCAAAATGCTGAACTTGAAATTTATCCAGGTCAGAGCCGTCTCAATAAATCTTACCCGAGTAGAAACACTCCTCTCTATTTTTCACGGTGCTGCTCTCTGCTCGGTCACGAAGAAAGCCACTGTTTTGCGGGCGTTCCTCATTTGTTGTCTGTCTGAAGAAAGGCTGAAATGGGGTTTAATGGAACTGGGATGAGCATTTATTTGAAGAGTAGGTTTTATAGAATGTTTTTCTTTCAAAGTTCTAAGTCAGTCTTCTAGTTGCTTTCATTTAGCAGTAGTGATTGTTACATCACCGTCAGAATGTCGAGTTAAGAACGTTCTTATCGCATATTTCTGATCTCACACTTTACAGGGTTAATCGGCCAATGGCTGGGCTGTCCTACATAGTGCAAGGGGGCGGCTTTGTGGGGGCGGAGTCTGATCAGGGGGCAGAATGGCTCTCACATCATATGCGAGAGAAAGTGGGGGGAAAAAAACAAATCATTTTCTGGGAAATGCCAAATGCCAAATAGGCAAAAAAAATAAAATAAAATAGGGATGGCGTTTGTTTATAGTGTTTGTTTTCTCACTCGTTTACTCCTATGCTCCCTCCCTCTCTGTGTCCCTGGCACACAGATCCCCTCTCCCACCCTGGCCAGCTGGATCACCGCTGAGTGGAGAAGAGAAGGCAGTCCTGTTGTGTGCTGAAATGCACAGCCAGGCCAAGATTAGCCTAGCGTGATACTGCACTGTTTGGCCAAGCTTAGCCTAGCGTGATACTGCACTGTAGGGCCAAGATTAGCCTAGCGTGATACTGCACTGTAGGGCCAAGATTAGCCTAGCGTGATACTGCACTGTAGGGGCAAGCTTAGCCTAGTGTGATACTGCACTGTAGGGCCAAGCTTAGCCTAGCATGATACTGCACTGTTTGGCCAAGCTTAGCCTAGCGTGATACTGCACTGTAGGGGCAAGCTTAGCCTAGCGTGATACTGCACTGTAGGGGCAAGCTTAGCCTAGCGTGATACTGCACTGTAGGGGCAAGCTTAGCCTAGCGTGATTCTGCACTCTGTGGCTAAGCTTAGCCTTTTGTGATACTGCACTGTAGGGGCAAGATTAGCCTAGCATGATACTGCACTGTAGGGCCAAGATTAGCCTTTTGTGATACTGCACCGTAGAGCCAAGATTAGCCTAGCGTGATACTGCACTGTAGGGGCAAGCTTAGCCTAGCATGATACTGCACTGTAGGGGCAAGCTTAGCCTAGCGTGATACTGCACTCTGTGGCTAAGCTTAGCCTTTCGTGATACTGCACTGTAGGGGCAAGCTTAGCCTAACGTGATACTGCACTTTAGGGGCTAGATTAGCCTAGCGTGATACTGTACTGTAGGGGCAAGCTTAGCCTAGCGTGATACTGCACTGTAGGGGCAAGCTTAGCCTAGCATGATACTGCACTTTAGGGGCTAGATTAGCCTAGCGTGATACTGCACTGTAGGGGCAAGCTTAGCCGAGTGTGATACTGCACTGTAGGGCCAAGATTAGCCTAGCATGATACTGTACATTAGGGCTAAGATTAGCCTAGTGTGATACTGCACTGTAGGGCCAAGATTAGCCTAGCATGATAATGTACATTAGGGCTAAGATTAGCCTAGTGTGATACTGCAGTGTAGGGCTAAGATTAGTCTCATGTGCTACTTCACTGTGGGGCCACCTGCCATGAGACTGGATGACCAGGCCTGGCTTAGCCTAGCACGGTGCTCTAGTGCTTGGGTACCATTAGCTTAATGCAGTATTACTTCATAGCTGGCTCTGGATGGCTACATAACAAATGTTTACGGTTATGACTAAGGAGCTAAGGGTATGCAGAGGCTGAATTGTGAAGTGTCTGTTGGCGTCTCTCCGCTCTCGGGCTGGTACGAACGGCGCACTGGTGCGTCTCCGTTAGCGCACTGAAACTCTGCTTCCATCTGTCCCTCCCTGGCCCCCGAGGGGTCCCGGTAGCTGTCAGCATCTCGGCGACGGTGAATCGGCAGAATATTTGGCCGTTGCCTTTCTTTCCATCTCTCCACTGTGGCGCAATGTTCGGCATCCCGCAAGGACGCCCGTACCCTCGTACCCCAAAACTGAAGTCTGCTTGGTGATTGGCTACCCGGGCCGTCCCACAGTGGCACAATGTGCCCCCCCCCCCCTACCGAATCCCCGGGGACACAGCGGCCAGACTCTGGGATATGGAAGGTGTCCCTCCGGATGCCGGACGTTCCTCCGTCAAAGCCTCCGGTTCCAGACAACAGCCGTCCCGCGAGAGAGGGAGGGTCCCGGGGCAGCGGGCGGCGATGGAGAACATTCCAGACTGTCAGACGCAGGCCCACCGACAGCTGTGTGTGTGTGTGTGTGTGTGTGTGTGTGTGTCTGTGTGTGTGAGTATGTGTGTGTGTGAGAGTGTGTGTCTGTGAGTGTGTGCGAGTGTGTGTGTGTGTGTGTGTGTCTGAGTGTGTGTGTGTGTGTGAGTGTGTGTGTGTGTGTGTGTGTGTATGTGTGTGTATGTGAGAGTGAGTGTGTGTCTGTGTGTGTGAGTGTGTATGTGTGTGTGTGAGAGTTTCTGTGTGTGTATGTGTGAGTGTGAGAGTGTATGTGTGTGTGTGAGAGTGTGTGTATGAGTATGTGTGTGTGTGTGTGAGAGTGTGAGAGTGTGAGAGTGTGAGAGTGTGTGAGTGTGTTAGTGTGTGAGTGTGGAGCCTGGCAAAAGGTGTGCTGGCAGCTGATAGCATAGTTAAAGTGGGCTGGCAGTGTAAGGGGAGAATGTGTGCACGTGTATGGGATCAGGGAGGGCAGTTTGGGGGATGTGGGCGGGGGGGGGGGGGGGGTTACTGTAACCCTTTGTTCTCAGTTACCACTTCAGACTATGATGAATTGGGGCCAGTTGCTTAGGAGGGTGTTAGGGGTGGGGGAAAGGACGGGGGTGACCGAAAAGGGACTCCCTTAGGTCCTCACTTCAGTCAGGCACACTCAGGAGAGGGGCAGAGACTCTGACACAGCACCCAGGCCCTGCTAAAGGTCATTTCGGGACTGCGCTGAATCCGCCCTGTGGACATTCCCGCGATTCGGTTCTGAGACCCCGGTGCTCCTTCTGGGCCGTGCTCTGGGCCCGCGTGCCGTTCTCAGCACCGCCCGCTTCCCGGATCCCCTGAGGGTAAGGTCCAGTGCGATTTCTCCCTTTTCTTTTAACGCAGTAGATTTCTACCCTCGGGGGTTACAGCGAGAGGACTTGTGCACCAATGAGGAGACGATGTGTAATCTACACTTCCTGGCTTTGGTATTTCTCTCTAGGCATTATGGGATCGCTGTGTTGTCTGTGCGAGTAATTAACTGTGTTTCCACCTTTAAAAGGGTCCCTGAGGTTCTCCGAGACAGATTTACTCTCTTCACAGTACCGTTCTCTTCCCTTACGTTGCGCGCCTAATTTTAGCTTTGCAAAGATTTTTTTTTAGCTTCCAGGGGAAAAAAATAGAAAAACAAAAGGAAACTCGTTTTAAGTAGGAGTCCCGGGGGAAGCGTTTAGTTTAGACTCACTGAACGCTCACCGTGGAGGCTGCCCTCAAATGCCTTCACACTGAAAGGTTTTGCCGGTTAATAAGAGGGGAGAGTAATGTGACTGTCTGTTATATCCGAAGCTCGTCATCTACGTGCAGTCTGGTGAGGACTTGCTTGGCGAGATGTGTCCGTCGCCGCTTTAAGTAGGGTGACGGCTGCATGCGAAGGTTATGAGGCTGCAGTCACGCGATTATACGCCAGGATGACAGTTTAATCGCTCTCTGAGGCTGCTTATAAATCACTTGTTGCCTCTCGTGGGGAGCCGGGGAGGGGAAATCAGGGTGTGCGGGTCAGGGTCGATGTAGTCGGATCCAGGTATTTGTAGCCGTTGAGAATGCTTTTGTGTTGCTCGCTGAGAGCTTTCATTTGTTCCGGCGAATGAATTGAAATTAATTTCAGCATGTTTCCTGGTGGTAGCGAAACGGGATTGAGGCCCTATTGAGGGCCCGACGGTTCAGCAGACGTCCCCATTGAACACGTCTACTGCCTGGTTACGTCAGCTGGGTTTGTCGAGTGGGGGCAGAGATCTACATCCCCACCTCCCTCCCTCTGGTTTCTTTGCTCGTTTAAAGAAGGACAGATCCATTTTCACATCTAACGTGTAAACGGAATGGTTCCCTCAGGATTTTGGGGACTGCGTTCAGGGCCACGAGTCCGGCCTGCCAGTATCAGCCAATCACGTACAGCCGCTCCAAGCAGTCCAGGGCAGATGGCCGTGTTTTGCTCGGTGTTACGACTGAAGCATCTCCGTTCGACCCTCTGAACTGAGAGTTCAGATTATTTCAGCTAAGATTTCCTTTCCCCAAGCTCCCTGGACTGAGTTGAAAAATATTATTTGTTATTGTATACATTTTTTTTTAAGTCAGTGAAACAAATACATATAAAAAAAAACAGGTGAGCCTTGAATCTCCTGTATGATAGACAATTGTACTAACCACACGATAACCATGTTACCTTTCAGTATACGAGGCTGCTGATCGATGAGCAAGCACATAGGTGCACGATTGCGACGTGAGATTCCCCTGCGTAGATGTCGGGCGTAAAAGATAAAGATGAAAAAAATAAAACCGCTGGGCGACCGTCTTGGGATCCTTGTGCCTGGCAGAAGGAGCAGCCGTATTGTGTTGACAGGCAGACAGGCTGCTCTTCAGATCCTATGGCGACGCGTTTTGGCAGGAAATGGTGCACGGGGGTGAGGCGCAGTGCAAGAGATCGGCTACGCGGGTGCTGCTGACAGCGCGAGCCGGCCGTCTGTCCGCCAACAGGAAATCCTGTTTGGTGCGTCTGCCTGGTGTCGCTCACAACACATTCAGCCAGCAGTCATGTCAACTGTAACCTGCTCAGCCCATTTCATGCACTGTGACAGACCCCTTATTTGATTCTACATTCTACATTCTGCATTCTAGATTTACATCTACATTCTACATTCTACATTCTACATTTACAATTACATTTATATTTATGATATTTACATTCTACATTCTACGTTTACAATTACATTTATATTTATGATATTTACATTCTACATTCTACGTTTACATTCTACATTTACGATTACGTTTATATTTACATTCTACAATTACAATTATATTTACAATTACATTTTACATTTACATTCTACATTTACGATTACATTTACATTTAAATGTATATATTACATTTACATTTACATTTACAGCAGGCTGGCCAGCAGATGGGCTCCCCCAACACCCGTTTTTTTCTTGCCACCGTTTCAGGGCTGTTGCTCATGTGCTTACTGTTTGGGGGTTCCGGCCTGGTTTTAGCCTTTTTTTACTTTCTGACAGAGAGTTACAGAGGTAAAAAAATCCCCACACGTTTTAGTTCATTTGACATAATTTTGTTTATTTGACAAGGTCAATGCACATTAATGACATTTCTGTAAATGTGCATTATCCAGGGTGTTAGCCAGGGAGGCAAATTTTCACCTGTAGATTTTGGGTTACTTGTCTTTGGATTGTTGGGGGAAACCAGAGAGGACCAGGGTGAAATAAGTACTTTTCTGTGCTCGATTGATCTTGCCTGGTGCAATTGAGTCAATCAAAGAGGCCCAGAAGGTGGGGCTTGCACTTTTTGAGAGTTATTTCACAGGTTGCAATACACCAGACTCGGACTGTAAAGTGTAGAAAAGTATGGAAATCCAAAACAATGATGTATTTTTTGACCCAGGTCTGGACCAGAGTGGCCAGAGTAGACCCAGGCGAACACGGGTGACAGGGAGGCTCTAGGCTGCCCTGGAACTCAAACCCAGAGCCTCCCGGGCACGAGGCTTCAGCGCGGACCGTGTTTCCCACAGCGTTTAGCCGTGTCCCATGTGGGCGTCTGCGAGTGGGCGATTAGCTGCTTGGGCGGCCTGTGGTGGTCATTGCATTAGCGTTGTGTAATCCAGAAAAGCTCGCTTCCCTGGAGAGTTTACCGCGGGACCGGCTGGAGGAGTATGGAAATCGTCCTGGCTGGAGTGCCTTTGCTGTGCCATAGCCGTAGCCTGCTTGGGACTCAAACCCGTAACCTCCCCTCCCCGGCCGGAGCTGTCGAGGTTTAGCGCGCAGAGCAGGGGCGGCGCTCCCGCTCCCAGACGCTCCCCCTCCCGTGGATTTTGGGATGGTGCAGTAGGTGTGAGGCGGCGTGACGTCTTTGCAAAGGCACAAGCAGACGAGACGTAGGAGCACCCGCCCGGAACTCAAACAGTGCCAGTGGGCGAGAGTCCCAACCCTCCCTGCGCTTAGCGCGAGGCTGTTCTCCCCCTCTCTCTCCCTCTTTCTTTCTCTCTCCCTCCATCTCTCCTCCTGCCTTCATCCCTCTCCCCTTCTCAATCTCTCTCCCTCTCTTTCTTTCTCCCACCATCGCTCTGTCTTTTTCAATCTCTCTTCCTCCATATCTCATCCTGCCTCCCTCCCTCTCCATCTTTCTTAGACTCTCTCTTCCTCTCTCTCCCTCCATATCCCATCCTGCCTCCCTCTCTCTTTCTGTCTCTCACAGTCTCTCTGGGGAGGGAGGTTTTGCGATGAACTGAAGCTGCGAAAAAGCATTTCCCCAAATAACCTTGCTGTCTGTCCGTAATCATTACAGCTTAGCGTGTCCCTGAACAGAACTACACGTCCACCACTTTCCCCTCACATCCATCTTTCTTCTCCAGGGTACAACCCAACAGAGAAAAACAAGGTTTACACAAGTATACCAGGCACAGAAAAGTGTTTGAATCCAAAGCAAAAGCTGTTTGAACCCAAGTCTGTCCAGTAGAACAACACTGGGGTACAGTTGCTTTCTGCCACACTGGTATGGTAGTATATTCAGACATGCATTCAGCATGTTATAAGCATATAAAATTGCATAGAATAATATTTGTATTACAGTAATCATAATATCGCCATGGGTATGGATAGGCGACTTGTTTTGTTTTTCAGTCTGTTACATTACTTGTGGAGACATAGAAATATAAAGAAGGGCTTCTTCGGGGAGCCTTGTTCGGAAAGCTCTGTCCAAACTGATCCGCGTCAGTTGGTTATTCCATGCGGAACTACGCTGCGCTAGAAAGCGACTCCGCGGCATTAAAATAACTCCGCCGGAATTGCGTACAAGGGGCAAAAAATAAACGCATAGTTCTTTTTAAAAAGCGTCTGGGAGCAACGCGGCTATTTTTAGCTGCTGAGCGTTCTGAGCCCTGACATGGGCTCGCTAGCCTAGCGTAGCCGGGCGGAGTTCCTCAATCCACCGGGGCCCGGAGCCGTCACGCCGCCGCGGGCCGCCGGGTACTTTCCGCCGGGAGGAATGCGTGGGAACCGCGCTGCGGGTGTCAGCGTGATGTCATCGGCCCTGC
Organism: Conger conger; assembly: GCF_963514075.1. Classification (NCBI taxonomy): domain Eukaryota; kingdom Metazoa; phylum Chordata; class Actinopteri; order Anguilliformes; family Congridae; genus Conger; species Conger conger. Next base: position 55,704,621 of record NC_083768.1, on the reverse strand, counting down.
GGCCTAGCTGCGGGCCGCCCTTTTCAGGCCGAGACAAGCAGCTCCGCTTCTCACACACACACATACACGCACGCAAACACACACACGCACACGCACGCACACGCACACACACACGCACACGCACACGCACACGCACACGCACACACGCACACGCAAACACACACACACACACCTTTTACCGGTTTTACCCGCCTTGTGGGGACGCATTCCGGAGACAGGGTGTTGTTCTGTCACGTGTGTGTGTGTGTTTATGTTCTGCTCCGGGGTGGGGAGGAGGTAGGGGAAAGGGGTGCGGTGCGGGATGGGCGTTCGGTGCGTTCCGGGTGAACGGGCACCTGCGGCGCTACGTGGGGGTTTCGTTTTTTGTTTTCCGTGCCTGTTGTCGTCGGACGGGTCGGGCGGCATTGCGCGGCGGGTTCCCACAAACGAACGGGGCGTACGACCGCGCGGCTTTTTGGCCTCAGCTCTCCTGGCCCGCGGCAGGGAAACCAATACACGCAGCGCTGCAATCAAGCCTCTCGCCTGAATGACACAATACCGCCGGTCCGGATCGTCTTAGATAGCGCCGGCTTGGGTTTCGCGGCGAGCGACCAGAAACGCTCAATGGCTGAGTGGCTTAATGGGCTTGCGTGACACTGATACTCCCTGGGCCCGGTGTCATCCAGGCCTTGGGTGAGAAAATGTGGTAAAAACCCTCACGACTTCACCTGTAAAACGCGCCGGAGTCTCTGCAGACCTGGGCTAGCTGGGGAAGGAACTAGACACACATCCCAGTTCACTCTGGTTTAACAAACCAAACCTGTATTTTCTGTGTTTTCTGTGTGTATGTTTTATGTTTGTGTTTGTGGGTGTGTGCCCGTGTGTATTATGTGTGTGTGTGTGTGTATACGTATACCTGTGTGTGTATTATGTGTGTGTGTGTGTGTGTGTGTGTGTATGCCTGTGTGTGTATTATGTGTGTGTGTGTGTATGCCTGTGTGTGTATTATGTGTGTGTGTATGTATGCCTGTGTGTGTATTATGTATGTGTGTGTGTGTATGCCTGTGTGTATTATGTATGTGTGTGTGTATGTGTGTATGCCCATGTGTATTATGTATGTGTGTGTGTGTATGCCTGTGTGAGTATTATGTGTGTGTGTGTGTGCATGGTTATGTATGTGTGTGTGTGTGTATTATGTATGTATGTGTGTATGTGTGTGCATGGTTATGTATGTGTGTGTATTATGTATGTGTGTGTGCGTATGCCCGTGTGTGTATTATGTGTGTGTGTGTGTGTGTGTGTGTGCATGTTATGTATGTGCGTGTGTGTATTATGTATGTGTGTGTGTATTATGTGTGTGTGTGTGTGTATTATGTATGTATGTATATGTGTGTGTGTGTGTGTGTATGTGTGCGCATGGTTATGTATGTGCGTGTGTGTATTATGTATGTGTGTGTGCGTATGCCCGTGTGTGTATTATGTGTGTGTGTGTGTTGTGCATGGTTATGTATGTGTGTGTGTGTATTATGTATGTGTGTGTATTATGTGTGTGTGTGTGTGTATTATGTATGTATGTGTGTGCGTGTGTATTATGTGTGTGTGTGTGTGTGTGTGTATGGTTATGTATGTGCGTGTGTATTATGTATGTGTGTGTGTGTATGTATGTGTGTGTGTGTGTGTGTTTGTTGTTGGGAACCTGTGTCTTGCTCATGTTTCTGTGGCCACTTGGGCGTGCTCCACTTTGAATACATTCGCAGAGAATAGAAACCAAATAAACGTTCACATTCTGGTCATGTGGTCGGCTGTGACTAATAACGAACTTGTAACGGAATCTGTATTCAAAATGGAGGTCAGTTTCCCCTGGGAGAGAAGGGGGCTGCCCCTCCCGCCCTAGAGGGATTCTGGCACACTGCCCTTTAATAAAACCCAAGCATCTGCTCACAAGGTGTACCCCTGTGGGGGTCGTCAGTGCCCTGAGCTGAGTTGGGACCGCCTTAGAGAGTGTGAGTAAATGCCACCCGTGTTCTTCGGTCTCATTGGATCGCTGTGCGATTGTGGGCGGGGCTGAGGCCGCGTGGGAGCTCAGGGATTGGCTGTTGGGGCTGGTGCCATTGTGGCCCAAGTGTGGGCTCTTGGCCTGATGTTGTTCAGTGCAGAGCCCGGCTGCGGAAGACTATGATGGCTGGTGTATAACTCCATGGTTCAGGCATTCCGATGAATAAGTAATGCAACGCTTTTGAATATTTCAGCGGTGACAAGATTGTCTTTTTTACAAGGCATATTTGGTGTGTATGTGTGTGCTGTGTGTATGCTGTGTGTGTGTGTGTGTGTGAGGGAGAGAGACAGAGAGAGAATGTTCTTGTATGTTTTTCATTTTTGCTATTTGTGTGTGTGTCTCTGTATGTGTGTTTGTGTGTGTGTTTGTGCTGTGTGTGTGTGCTGTGTGTGTGCTGTGTGTGTTTGTGTGTGTGCTGTGTGTGTGTGTGTGTGTGCTGTATCCACACACAACTGAACACCAAAACCATGCCATCAGACCTGTATTACCAGGCCTCTTCTTCCCATGGGGTTGGTCATGTTGACGAGCACCTCGCTCTAGCTGAGAGGAGGAGGAGAGAAATGGAAAGAGAAAGAAAACACAAAAACATTAAGGAACAATCATCCTGGTTGGGTTTTGTCTCGCTGTCCGATAAATTAAGGGTTTAGGGACTCTTTATCGACCAGGTCCTATTGAAAAAGGGGCTTTTCTGGAGCAACAAAGACCTTCTCAGCAGAGGTAATAATGAAGCAACATTGGGGTGCATTGTAATGACCCCCTCCCATCCTTACTCTCTGTAAGACCCGATTCAAAAGGTACCGACGACTGTGGAACCAGAGGGAGAGGGTCAGTGCACAGTGTTATTGTCCGAAAAGTGTATCCCGTTATACCTAAGAAAGCACTATGAGGCTGACCTGGCTGCTCATAATCTGACAGCACTATGACCCTGCTCATAACCTGACAGCACTATGACCCTGCTCATAACCTGACAGCACTATGACCCTGCTCATAACCTGACAGCACTATGACCCTGCTCATAACCTGACAGCACTATGACCCTGCTCATAACCTGACAGCACTATGACCCTGCTCATAACCTGACAGCACTATGACCCTGCTCATAACCTGACAGCACTATGACCCTGCTCATAACCTGACAGCACTATGACCCTGCTCATAACCTGACAGCACTATGACCCTGCTCATGATCTGACAGCACTATGACCCTGCTCATAACCTGACAGCACTATGACCCTGCTCATAACCTGACAGCACTATGACCCTGCTCATGATCTGACAGCACTATGACCCTGCTCATGATCTGACAGCACTATGACCCTGCTCATAACCTGACAGCACTATGACCCTGCTCATGATCTGACAGCACTATGGCCCTGCTCATAACCTGACAGCACTATGACCCTGCTCATGATCTGACAGCACTATGACCCTGCTCATAACCTGACAGCACTATGACCCTGCTCATAACCTGACAGCACTATGACCCTGCTCATAACCTGACAGCACTATGACCCTGCTCATAACCTGACAGCACTATGACCCTGCTCATAACCTGACAGCACTATGACCCTGCTCATGATCTGACAGCACTATGATTCTGCTCATAACCTGACAGCACTATGACCCTGCTCATAACCTGACAGCACTATGACCCTGCTCATAACCTGACAGCACTATGACCCTGCTCATGATCTGACAGCACTATGACCCTGCTCATAACCTGACAGCACTATGACCCTGCTCATAACCTGACAGCACTATGATCCTGCTCATAACCTGACAGCACTATGACCCTGCTCATAACCTGACAGCACTATGACCCTGCTCATAATCTGACAGCACTATGACCCTGCTCATGATCTGACAGCACTATGACCCTGCTCATGATCTGACAGCACTATGACCCTGCTCATGACCTGACAGCACTATGACCCTGCTCATGATCTGACAGCACTATGACCCTGCTCATAACCTGACAGCACTATGACCCTGCTCATGATCTGACAGCACTATGACCCTGCTCATAACCTGACAGCACTATGACCCTGCTCATAACCTGACAGCACTATGACCCTGCTCATAACCTGACAGCACTATGACCCTGCTCATGATCTGACAGCACTATGACCCTGCTCATAACCTGACAGCACTATGACCCTGCTCATAACCTGACAGCACTATGACCCTGCTCATAACCTGACAGCACTATGACCCTGCTCATAACCTGACAGCACTATGACCCTGCTCATAACCTGACAGCACTATGACCCTGCTCATAACCTGACAGCACTATGACCCTGCTCATAACCTGACAGCACTATGACCCTGCTCATGATCTGACAGCACTATGACCCTGCTCATAACCTGACAGCACTATGACCCTGCTCATAACCTGACAGCACTATGACCCTGCTCATAACCTGACAGCACTATGACCCTGCTCATGATCTGACAGCACTATGACCCTGCTCATAACCTGACAGCACTATGACCCTGCTCATAACCTGACAGCACTATGACCCTGCTCATAACCTGACAGCACTATGACCCTGCTCATAACCTGACAGCACTATGACCCTGCTCATAACCTGACAGCACTATGACCCTGCTCATGATCTGACAG
>NC_083768.1:55677463-55697463 GCF_963514075.1 Conger conger | reverse complement strand
GACGCACATACAAACACGCACGCAGACACTGGTTTTTCTACCCTTGAGGGGACACCAGAGTTGGGAGTACATTTTGGGGCTCACACACACACACACACACACACAGGTACTGGTTTTTGTACCCTTGTGGGGACACTCACACTCACACACGTTCACTGTCCTCCCTGCAAGCCCCCCCACCCCCCCCCCCCCCCCCCCCCCATTTCTCTCGCACTAGCCTGAGAGAAATGCCTTTCTGCGCGTCGGCGTGAGGGGGAGAGAGCTGGCAGCAGAACATTTAAGCCAGAGAGAGAGAGAGAGAGGGAGAGGGAGAGGGAGAACTCAGCCATGCCAGAGTGCAGAATTGCAAAATAAATAAATGTGATTGAGATATCGGCATTGATTTTCGTCTCCCTCTCTCCCTCTCTCCCTCTCTCCCTCTCTCTCTCCCTTTCTTTCTCTCTTTCTCCACCTCTCTGTATTTCAGGAGTAACCTGTTGGCCAGTGTTGACCCATCCAGGGTGGATTTAAGAGGAAGCCCACAGTTCATTTGACCGCACACCCCCCCTCGTCCCACCCTGTTCCAACCCCCCCCCCTTCCACGGAACATGATCTGAGCCCCCCCCGCCGGCCGCCGCCCCTCCATTTTGGTTCTTCCTCTCCTCCGTTTCTCCGTGGGAGTGGGAACGCCCCGTCCCGCCCCCGCCCGGTCGCCGCACGCAAGGGGGAGAGCCGCGCCCGTGAGAGCCACCACGCCCGCCGGTGACAGAGCGCCGCCATGGGGAGGAAGAAGATCCAGATCCAGAGGATCACGGACGAGCGCAACAAGCAGGTGAGGCTCCGCCCCCCCGCTCACCTCGGGGGTCTGCCCGAGAGCTCGGTGCCCCACGGAGACCGTGGCAACGGCTGGGCGCTGTCACGAAGAAACCAGCTCCGTCCTCCCTGGAGTTGGCCGTTCTTTTGGCTTAGAGCGGGTGGGGGTGGGGGGAGGGGGGGGGTCCGGTTGGTTGCCCTCCTCACGGGTCGACGGTCTGTTAATTAGCGAAATCAGCAGGTGTAGCGATCGGTTGGAATGGTAACCCGCGCAGCCTCGGTTACCCCCGTGGTACGCGATCGGCCCCGGATTAGAGGTTTGTGTTCACGGGGGCCGCACCCCTGTGGGTTAACCAGCTCAGACAGGCGGGTGGGACTTGACCTGGGAAGGTGTGTTACATGTAGCACAGTGGTGAGAGAGCGGTTGGCGGTTTTAGAGTCGATGTGGCGTTGAGAATGGAATCCTCTTGTTCTGACTGGGGTCAGCCGGTCCAGTCAGAGATCATGTGACTTGGTCACCTAGGACCACCAGCATCTGGCCGCTTAATCTTCTCCTGCATATGATCGGCTCCACAAGCCCTGGCGTTCTCCGCCCACGATGATTCCCCAGGTTGTTACTGCACAGGATTGTGGATAATTGACCTGGGATCCTACCAATGCCCAAGCACCCCCCTTAGCCTGCTGGTTTGGTCAGTGGAAATAGCTTTGCGGCATGTTGGGTATTTTCGGGATGAACACATAACATATTCCCCCACCCGTCCAACCACACACACTGGCTAGTGCAGTGTTAGTGTTCTCAGACCTAACTTGAGTTATTGCAGCTAGACAGTCCTGCTCTCTGGTGCCCAAAGCTAGCAGCTCGCTCAGCTCTCCAACACGTGAACTCTGACCCCACCGCTGGCCAAAGTATGAAACATTTTGAAAAGCTTGCGTTAACTTCAAACATACCGAAAATCGTTAGTGACAAGGGACAGTGTGCTTTAGATGTGGGACATCTGGGAAATCCCACCAATGATGGCCCTGTTGCCAGTAACACATATGGTTCTTAACTGATCGTGATAAAATCATAATATGGTGTTTCCAGCCGCATGGATGTTTCCCTTTATTCCAGATCCACCTTTAAGATACCATGGTGTCACCATGGTGACAAGCTGGCTTGTGAGAAAATGTGTTGAAAATTACAATTAGTATTATTAATTCTGGCGGAGTTTGCATGTTCTCCCCGTGTTTGCGTGGGTTTCCTCCGGGTACTCCGGTTTCCTCCCACAGTCCAAAGACATGCAGGTTAGGCTGATTGGAGTGTCTAAATTGCCCATAGGTATGAGTGTGTGAGTGAATGGTGTGTGTGCCCTGCGATGGACTGGCGACCTGTCCAGGGTGTATTCCTGCCTTTCGCCCAATGTACGCTGGAATAGGCTCCAGCCCCCCTGCGACCCTGTTCAGGATAAACGGGTTAGGATAATGAATGAATGACTGGATTATTAATTGTCAGAAGCAGGCCTAGTTTATTATCTTATGTCTCTTTTTAACATTGTGTAAATACACATTGTAGCATTTTCTTATGTGGTGGTGTGCTAATAGCTATTTAGTCCATGTGTAATATGATGTAATACAATATAATATGATGTAATGTAATGTAATGTTAGATGTAGTGATGAGCAGTGCTTGTGTTTTGGTAGAGGTTTCCCTTGCAGACTGCTAATAACTCTTTAGTGTAATTAATGTGTAATGCAATGTAATATGATGTGACGTGATGTAATGTCAGGCGCAGTCTCATGGGCTGCAGTCAGTCTGGTGTAAAAACAACTCATTCTGTCAGCTGATGTTAGCATTCTGCTCTGTTAGCATTCTGATCTGCTAGCATTCTGCTGTTAACATCTGCTATGCTAGCATTCTGATCTGTTAGCATTCTGATCTGCTAGCATTCTGCTGTTAACATTCTGCTACGCTAGCATTCTGATCTGTTAGCTTTCTCCTCAGATCTAAGATCTAAGATCAGTGCAGCTGTTCTTAGAGCAAAGGCCCTTAGCCACCCATTGCTCCAGGGGGGATTGGACCCTGCTTAGTCTAATCAACTGCAAGTCACTTTGGATAAAAGCATCAGCTAATGTAATGTAACGCAATGTAATGTGATGTAATGTAATGCACTCCCCCTCTCCCTGCCCTCCACTCCTCTCCCCATCTCCCCCTCTCCCTCACTCCCCCTCCACTCCTCTCCCCCTCTCCCCCTCTCCTTCACTCCCCCTGCACTCCTCTCCCCGTCTCCCTCTCTCCCCGCCCTCTCCCCGTCTCCCTCCCCGCAGGTGACCTCACGAAGCGGAAGTTTGGTTTGATGAAGAAGGCCTACGAGCTGAGTGTGGCTGTGTGACTGTGAGATCGCCCTCATCATCTTCAACCACTCCAACAAGCTGTTCCAGTACGCCAGCACCGACATGGACAAGGTCCTGCTGAAGTACACGAGTACAACGAGCCCCACGAGAGCCGGACCAACGCCGACATCATCGAGGTGTGGACCGGGGCCAGGGACGGGAGGGCGGGGCCAGGGGCGGGAGGGCGGGGCCAGGGGCGGGAGGGCGGGGCCAGGGGTGGGGGGGGGGGGGGGGGGCACGGGCTGGAGGGCGGGGCCAGGGGGAGGAAGGGCGGGGCCATGGGTGTGATGGGCAGGGCCATGTGGCAGGCCATGGGTGTGATGGGTGGGGCCATGGGGCGGGGGCAGGGGTGTGATGGGCGGGGCCATGGGTGTGATGGGCAGGGGGCGGGAGGGTGGGTCCAGGGATTTAGCGCCAACAATCGTTCCACAGTCAAAGTCACTTAGATCACATTTCTTCCCTATCAGACATTTGGTCTGAAATATAGCTGAACCTCTTGACCTGCTTGAACCTGCTGCCACACTATTGTCTGATTAAATATTTGCCTTAACTAGCTGGTGTACTATACATACCAATTATTGCTGATCTTACACATTGAAGTGTATAGATTAAAATATACTGCTGTGAAATATATTATTCATTCTGTTCTCAAAAAAGGCCATGTATTTACAGTATGTTTGTGTGTGTGTTCCATTTCTTTAAGGGTCCCCTCTTGCTTCGTTTATACTGTCATTGCGTACATGGGAGCAGATGATCGCCCTCTCGTACTGTGAGATGCTTTCTCTCTCTCCTTCCCTCTCTCTTGCATGCCTGCAGAGAGTGTGGGCAGCCTGCTTCTCCTGCCAGAGTGTGTTAGTCCACCTGACTGCAGAGAGAGGGAGGGAGAGAGGGAGAGAGAGAGAGAGACGGAGAGACAGAGGGAGGGAGGGAGGGGGAGGGTGAGGGTGAGAGAGAGAGGCAGGGTGAGAGATGCAGGTTGAGAGAGAGAGGGAGAGAGAGAAAGAGGGGGTGTGAGAGAGATAGAGAGGCAGGATGAGAGAGGGAGAGAGAGAGTGAGGTAGGGAGGGAGAGGGGCAGGGTGAGAGAGAGGGAGCAACGAGGAGCGGGAGAGAAAATAAGAGAGAGCAAGGGATTGAGGGAGGGAGGGAGAATGAGGACGAGGGATGGAGAGAGAGGAATAGGCCTTGTTCTGGGTTTTAAGGGCAAGACTGCAGAAGGTCAAGGTCAAGTGTGTGTGTGTGTGTGTGCGTGCGTGTGTGCGTGTGTGCGTGTGTGTGCTCTAATTTCTGCTGCCTCTTTGAGGAGATTTAGGAGTACTGTATGGGTGCACATGAGGCGAGGGAATATTGAAACTCTTGGGCTTTTGCAGTGAGGTATAGACATCATTACACCCCCATGCACAGTCCCTGGTTGCCCCGGTGATTCTCTGCGGGGCGAAGCCAGCTGTGACAGATTCCACTGACGTCCCTATGGGCCATCATATCTCCCACATTCCTAATCCATCTCCACTGGAGGGGGGGGGGGTTTGGTTGGTTATGTGACCTGCGGTTGCCTGGATACGATCTCACCTTTACCTCACACGGTGATCAGGCTGGTGGCGCTTCGCAGAAATCGGAAATCACAGCAGGCTTGTTAACCTTCATATTGTTTGACTACTCAGCAGAGGGACTAGGTTTATAGAAGCAAATTAACCGTCTTTATTTTGATTTCTTTTCATAGTGTGTGGCCCCCGTGGTTTTAGGTTGCAGGTACAGAAGATTCAGAAGATTTCAGGTATAGAGGATTCTAGAGGAGTCAGGTATAGCAGATTCACAAGGAGTCCGGTGCAGAAGATTCAGGTTTTAGGTACAGAACGTTCAGGTTCCAGGTGCAGAAGATTCAGGTTTTAGGTACAGAACGTTCAGGTTCCAGGTGCAGAAGATTCAGGTTTTAGGTACAGAACGTTCAGGTTCCAGGTGCAGAAGATTCAGGTTTTAGGTACAGAACGTTCAGGTTCCAGGTGAGGAGATTCAGGTTTTAGGTACAGAACGTTCAGGTTCCAGGTGCAGAAGGCGCAGGTGCGTTGAGGTTGTTCTCGCGGGCCTATGCGCTGTGGAGAGCTCGGGGGCGCGGGTTGGGAGTCGTGACCTACACACGGCTTTTAGCGAAGGTCGTGCGAGTGCGCACGCGCCCGTCGGTGACGGAGGTCGTCTGAAGCACACAAGATGGCCGAACGGCACTCGGGACGCACGGCCGTGTCGAGCGGAGGGCCGCTGTCCCATAATGCCCCTGGGCCAGTGTCCCCCGGCACGTGGGCTCGTGGGAAGGGACCGAGAGAGCAAGAGAGAGAGAGCGACTCCCTCTCTTTTTCGCGTGTGTAAGACTTGGCACTGCGTTTAAGTATGTCACGGCAACAAAAAAGCGTTCCTGAAATTAGTTGAATCGAGAGATGGAGAGAACAAGAGAGGAAGAGATGGGATGCGAGGGAGGGAAAGAGAAAAAGTGGGAGGTGGTGTGTGGAGGGGGAGAGAGGGATAGAGGGAATAGAGAGGAGAGGGGGAGAGAGGGATAGAGGGGATAGAGAGTGGAGGGACACAGGCAGACGATGAAAAGAGTGAAGGAACGAGGGATTAAAGGAGGGAGATGAAGGAGGGCAGGCAGGCAGAGAGATGACAGGGAGGGGGAGGGAGTAGGTGAAGGAAGGACGCTGGTGATTGGACGAGCCTGACCCAGGGGGGGGAGGGGCCAGAGGGAGAGTGTAGGCCAGCCAATCACCAGCCTACTCTGAGCTCAGTAGGACATCCTCACCCTGGCAACACAAGAGAGAGAGAGAGAGAGAGAGAGAGAGAGGGAAGGAGAGAGAAGGAGGGGGGGCAGGGAGAGAAGGAGAAAGAGAGATGAAGAGCTGGAGAGAGAGATGGTGGGAGAGATTGATAGTGGGGGGAGAGACAGAGCAAGAGAGGAAGGGAGAAAGAAAGAGCAAGAGAGGCGGAGAGACAGAGAGAGAAAGGGAGTGTGGGAGAGAGAGAAAGAGATAGATTGAGTGGGAGAGAGGGAGAGAGACAGATAGATAATGGGAGAGATGGTGGGAGAGAGAGAGAGACAGACAGTGGGGAGGAGAGAGGGAAATTGGGGGAAACCGAGAGACTGGAGAGAATAAAAGTGAGAGGTGTAGAGGTGCTGTACAAATTCAGAGTGTGAGCAAACTACTGAGGCCAGCTCCCTGCTACAGACACACAGTGACTTCTCTGTGTCATTGTGATGCTTACTATGAAGCGGGGGTGACAAATTACATGACGTGTAACAGTTGGGGCTACCCTGAATCTATCAATAGCAATGGTCCCACCACACCCTACGGCACATAAAGGCTACCATTTTGTGGGGTTCATGACACCTCATCTTGCCTCCAGGCTCCAATGACGATACAAAATGGTGGCAATTATGGGGACGAATGGCTGAAATTTACCCATTGTGCCTGTACATAAGTATCCAGTCTTGTTCTTACTCCAAATTGTACCAGAGAAAGAAATCGTCACAAACCATCCACAATTAGAAGATTCCATTACATTCTAATTAAAATAGACAATTAGTCCAATGATAATCAGTCAGGCAAATTAAGAAGACTGAGCTTCATTAAGCTTGGTCAAATGGAAAAGAACTGATTCCAGTTTCTGCAGAGAAGCCTGCATTTCTCCCCTGACAATGCGTAGACTTTCACCGATCTCATGCCGCCCACCAGATGATTCATAGTCATACGCTCTCCCAAATGTACTTTAAAAAGAAAGTTTGAACGAGGATAATGTTTAAAATCCATGTTTCTTTTCCAAAGTGCATTTTAGCCCCCTTTGCGGTCATGACAGGGGCTCCTGGTTTAAAACACTGGAAGAGAGAGAGAGAGAGGCAGAATGAAGGGCACATGGATGGATGGAGAGATCAAGAGAGGGGAGGACAGAGAGATGGAGTGTAATAGGAGGGATACAAATTGGACTGGGGTCCACAAAGGGTGGTAGTGTACAGTCTACACAGACAAGCCTACCATAGCTTAGCCTCGTGAAGACAAGCCTATTATAACCTAGCCTAGCAGAGACAAGCCTACCATAGCCTAGCCTAGCACAGACAAGCCTACCATGGCCTAGCCTAGCACAGACAAGCCTACCATAGCCTAGTCCAGCACAAACAGCCCTACCTTAGCTTAGCCTAGCACAGACAAGCCTACCATAGCCTAGCCTAGCACAGACAAGCCTACCATAGCCTAGTCCAGCACAAACAGCCCTACCTTAGCGTAGCCTAGCACAGACAAGCCTACCATAGCCTAGCCTAGCACAGACAGCCCTACCATAACCTAGCCTAGCACAGACAAGCCTACCATAGCCTAGCCTAGCACAGACAAGCCTACCATAGCTTAGCCTAGCACAGACAAGCCTACCAAAGCCTATCCTACACAGGCTCAGCTGCCTCCAAAGCACCCCGCCCCCCCTGTCTTAGACCTGCTACCCCCACAGCAGCGGAAGAGATTTTTGGCCCTTTGTGAAGATAAGCAGCTGCTATCGATCTGCCTCGTCCCCCGCAGACGGCAGCTCCCACAGCTGCTAAGAAAGATTTGGGTCTGCACCAGCACTGTGCATTATCCCCACCTTACCAATCACCTGCCCCAGGCTGGAATAAACATCTCTCCGCTTAGAGATGTAGCAGATACCAATGCGAGGCCCTGAAGGGGGTCTGTGTGCCATTGGTGGTAAAATGGAATCAGTTACTACTTTCAGTTAAAGATCAGTTACTTTCAGTTAAAGATCAGTTATACTTTCAATTAAAGATCAGTTACTTTCAGTTAAAGATCAGTTATACTTTCAGTTAAAGATCAGTTACTTTCAGTTAAAGATCAGTTATACTTTCAGTTAAAGATCAGTTACTTTCAGTTAAAGATCAGTTATACTTTCAGTTAAAGATCAGTTACTTTCAGTTAAAGATCAGTTATACTTTCAGTTAAAGGTCAGTTATACTTTCAGTGAAAGATCAGTTACTTTCAGTTAAAGATCAGTTATACTTTCAGTTAAAGATCAGTTATACTTTCAGTTAAAGATCAGTTATACTTTCAGTTAAAGGTCAGTTATACTTTCAGTGAAAGATCAGTTATACTTTCAGTTAAAGATCAAGATGGAGCTAACTCATTGACAGTGACTGCAGTATGATGATGATGATGATGATGATGATGATGACGGTGGTGATGGCGGTGGCACTCGGCTGGCAGGGTAAGGAGCATTGCGAGGGAGCGGGACCGTGAAATCAGCAGCCGCGTCACGCGTCTCTTTCCCCTCCCCCCCCCTGCGTCCGGCAGACGTTGCGCAGGAAGGGCTTCAACGGCTGCGACAGTCCGGAGCCGGACGGCGAGGACTCCATCGACCAAAGCCCGCTGAACGACGACAAGTACCGCAAGACCACCGAGGATCTGGACATCCTCTTCAAACGCTACGGAGTGAGTGTGCTACCTCCTCTAACCTCCTCTCTCTCTCTCTCCCTCCGTCTCTCCCTCCGTCCTCTGCGGGGACCCAAGGTGCTGAATAAGAAGGGTCAGCGGGGGTGCGAGAGCCCGGAGGCCCAGGAGCCCCGCCCGGTCACCCCCTGCACCCAGGAGAAATACAAAAAGATTGACGAGGAGTTCGATAAAATGATGCTCAGCTATAGGCTGTCCGTGAGTACGGGAATGTGGCTGCATCACCGAGTGACAAGCTTTCCACCCCCCTCCACCCCGCCCCCCACCCTAAAAAATACAAAATAAATCACTCACACCACCCCCCCCTTCTGCTGTGAGTGACCCCTCCCATAATGGCCAAGCTACTTATAAGCTATCGCTAACTCGTGTGAGCCAATTAAAAGTTGGTTGTTCTCCAACACAAAGCACTGCGATTGGTTCACGTCATTGAGTGTTTGTCCACCCATGTTGGTATACATTAGGCATCAGATAACACCCCCCCCCCCCCCCCATACTGAATAAGACATGGATAGTGAGGGTTGTCTGAAGGAATGGGGGTCGCGAATGCTGACGATAATGCTAACGGGTTCGGTGTCTGCAGACCCCACTCACTACAACTAATGGGCTAATAGTGCACCAGGTACCACATGCTAACGCTAATGAATTATGTGTCTGTTGAGTGTAGCAGGCGACCCTCGCTAACGCTAACAGGGTTAACCGTCTGAAGAGTGCATATACCCACCGTTTTGCTAATTAGCTCACCTACAGGGTATTTCCAGCTCTCTCCCCTGCAAACCGCCGACTCGTCGTCAGATTGCACTCTGTCTTTGTACGGTTGGTAATCCATTTGTCGACCGCTTAGCTTGTCCCCCTGGCTGGGCCTCCTGGGGCCCTGGCCGGCCTGTTGCCTCAGGGCGACTCTTGTGACATGGTGATCGGGTATTGGAGACTTGTCCCTTGGAGAGGGAGACTGCAACACGTGGGCTTGTGCCAGGACGTGTGGCTGGATCATAAAATAAAAAAAACCCTTCTCTGATTGGTTGCGAGTGCTCACGTGACCTCTGAAAGTACCCACCCACCCCTTCAAATTCTTTATTTATTTTCTTTGTTTTCAAAATCCTGTACATCTTTTTCCTGCAGTAATGAGAAAGAAAACATTTTTAAAAGGCTTTCCCCCTCCGCCAACAGCACATATTGTCGGCCTCATTACATGGAAGAATCCCTTCTTGAAGAAATGAGATGAGATCTTATTTCTGAGAGGAAAACAAAAGCAAAAGGAACAATCCGTCATCTCGTCAAACGGGAACAAATCGTTTGATCTGGTATTATGCAGTGAATTATGCGTGTCGGTGAGACACCCACGGAAGCCCTCGAGAGCGAGCAAGAGCTCGGGTTTTTTATGCGTTTTTGCCTGATGGCCATGACTGATGCACTTACGAGTGCAAAGTTCAGCCCATTTCCATGTGAAGAAACGCACCGTATTCACAGACGTTCAGGGGGCGTCCGCTGGACGCTGTTCTGGTGCGGTTATAACCTTTAACCGCTTTCCAGAGCTGGGTCGGGGGCGAGGAGCGCGATCTCATCCCCCTTCCCTCCTGTTATTATGTCCAGGAGTGTTGGTTTTGTCAAATTCTTTATAACATTTTTTTATATATATATATATTTCCGCCCTCTGGACGGTCAGCCTCACAAGCTCATCAGCAGTCCGGAGGAGACTCTTCCCGGATTTGGGGAGGGGGTGGAGATAGCCCATCCTCTCAGGGTCCTAGCCTGTGGATCCAACTTTCCCCCATCTGCCCCGTCTGTGATTGACCTGGCTCCAGACTGACGCCTGACTGAAGGTCGTGTCAATTCGCCTAATACCTTCGTCCATTCAGTGGAGGGCCAATTTTAGTAATAATGACCTTTAAACTACAATGGGGAGAGCTTTCGTGCCCACGGCATTCTCCTCCAATGATAAAATATGATTAGCAAACCAGCACTGAATAGAAAATGTCCAGAGTTTGGAGCAAAGTTATAGAACGCTCGGAAGAACTCATTAACAGGTGTATCAAAAAACATCTTTTGGTGTGAGTTCCTGTGGACTCTTGTGGAGTTCCTGTGGAAGACTATAGTATGTCGTTATCCTGTGTGCAGGCCTTTGGTCATCTTGTGTAGAAAAGGTATGATTCTCAGCCTCTGCCGTCGGTGTGGTCCTGGTCTGTAAAAGATTTGAACCTGTTTTTTCCATCACGGTTAGCGCACGAGTGTGTGGTCTTAAGATTCCACTCTTTCCCCGTCTAGATACACAGCTAAATCCCCTTTGATGATCTTATTTTCAGGCATAGTGATAACCGATAATTGAGAAGTGAATTATTGTGAAATGCATAGGCTACTCTTCAGCCAAAAGGCCAACATGTCCTTTGTGATTGCGCTGATAGTCTTCAGGAAAAGCGACCCCGTCGTTTGCAATCAATATCCTGTGTCTGGGAAAATTACTGCAGCTGTTGCAGACATTCATTTCTGACTGCAGCGCACCCAGACATTGTAATAATTGGAATTCCCCGGCAAGACCCCGACAGAAATCGCAGTGAAGTGGTCACATTTACCAAAGGCGACAAGGGCACTCTTCCTGTGAAACGGCGGGGTGGCAATGGCAAGCGTTTATGTTTCAGAACAAAACCGGCCCTCGTGTCCGGAGCGAGGGCCTCTGATTGGTGGCTGAGAACCCGTTCAAAAAAACCAAAACCTTAACTTCTGTAAAGTGGGTCCCGTTGGGGGCCGGTGGCCTCGCCTGCTCCACACGCCCTATATAGAGCCCCAGTTTCTTCTTCTTTTTGCTTGCTGCCAGGGAGTGAGCTGGAATAGGCTTCCACACGGCGACGGGTGCCGGGTTTTGCTCGGCGCGCCCCAGGCTAGGACCGCGACTCCGAAACTGGGCCCGGTCTGCGCCCGTCTCACCGCCGGCCCTGACGGAACCGCCGCCACCCGTTTTATGTTCCCGCCACGACCTGTTTTATGTTCCCGCCGCGACCCGTTTTTTCTTTTTTTTTGGGTTAGACAAGAGGGATAGTGATATCGGAAAGGGGGGGAGATATCTGGACGAAGTGCTTCCGTCTCGGTCTCGGAGCGGATGAGTGACGAGAACTTCAGGGAGAATGTAGAAGGACCAGGGAGGCCATTCATGTCTGATTCATGAAGATTATTATGATTATTATTATTATTAGATTATTATTCAAGATTAGTTACCTTTTTTTTTTTTTACTGTTACTGGAGAGAGTGCCTGGACTTCGGAGACCACCAGGAGGGGAACTATAATTAGGAAAAAAAATGGAGAACAGATGCCAGGCTTCCTAACTGACAGTGTGTAGAAAACGCTTTCTGGACTTCTGATCTGTTCTCCCCTTCCCTGTCTTGAGATGCCGTTTCCTTTCGTTTATTTTAATTCCAACATTATTGTCTTAACCCGGCCACAGATTAATCTTAGTCCTGGACTAAAATCTGTTTTTTTAATTCTAAAATTGAATTTAGTCTAGGTCAAGGGTTAACCTATGTCTGTGAAACCTATGCCATCAATGTTTAAGATCAGAAATATGTGACAAGAATGTTCTTAACTGAATATTCCAATGCTGATGTAACAATCATGACTGGTGACCGAAAGAAATTGATTCTAGAACACAGACTGAGAAAATATTCCAAAAGAAACCTACCCTTCGGTGGGGTTAAAGGGTTCTGCTAATGCATCGTGATTCGGTTTGGTATGAAGCAGCCTCAAAAGTGCTGCTGTGCCTGTCTGTGTAAGCATGGGTTTTTACACCAGTCCGAAGCCTCTGATCAGAAGGCACAAGTAAGATGCACCAGAGAATTTAAGCGGAAGGTTGATGTTGAGCTTAAAGAGTGATTCCACTCACTGTTTCAGCCTGGTTCTACATGTTCTGGGGAGGGTAGAGTAGGTGTGGCCAATCACATTTCAGTGAAGTATTATCTAACCCATCAGGTGCCGGCAGTGCTCGAGAGTGTAATGACCCATTAAGTGAGGTGTGTGATTCTGGGAAAATTTCTCATTTAACCTGGAATGAGCCTTCTGCGTGTGTTTAACATTGAATGCTGCTTGAAATGCAGTGGACGAAAGCCTGCCTTGTTGTGGTGAGAAGTGATGATGAACGCACTCTTAGATGGATGCATGCCTACGTCTAATACACCTTCTCTCCCTCTCTCTCTCTCTCCCTCTCTCTCCCTCTCCCTCTCTCTTGCTCACTCCCTCTCTCTCTCTCTCCCTCTCTCTCGCTCACTCCCTCTCTCTCTCCCTCTCGCTCACTCCCTCTCTCTCCTTCTCTCTCACTCCCTCTCTCTCCCTCTCTCTCTCTCCCTCTCTCTCGCTCACTCCCTCTCACTCCCTCTCACTCCCTCTCTCTCTCTCTCCATCCTTTCCCTCCTTTAGTCCGCCGTCCCGCCCCCTTCCTTCTCCATGCCCGCCACGGTCCCCGTGTCCAATCAGAGCGCTCTGCCCTTCAGTAACCCCGGCGGCGCCCTGGTAACCACCTCCTTTGTGACATCGTCGCTCTCGGATCCCCGCCTCCTGTCGCCACAGCAACCGGCCCTCCAGAGGAACACGGTGTCTCCAGGGTTACCGCAGCGACCGGCCAGCGCAGGTAACCGCTGGCCGGTCGCTTAGTCTTAGTCCTCGATGTTCTTGTACTTCCTGTAATTCCCCAGAGGTAAACAGCAAGAAGCTCCACCAATCATGCATGGAGGACGTTGCTAACCACCCAGGCAACAACAACAACAGTGATTGGTGGATGCTTTCCGGGGCCGGAAAGTATCTACCTGTCACCATTGGTTTTGTTCTCTTGGGTGGAGGTTATTGATTGACTGATGGAGTGTTCCTCCTCGTTTTCTCCCAGTAATGTATCATGAGCTAAGCGACTGCATTTGACGGGAGTCTGGGGAGTACGATAGAGGCTAATAGTGAATAATTAACCGTGAGTAATCATGAATAATCACGCTCTCTTTACGTACCCCTCTCGCAGGTGCGCTTCTGGGAGGTGACCTGAACAACTCGAACGGGGGATGCCCAAGTCCAGTAGGTGAGTGTCAGTCACCACGACGACCGCGTACCCGCTGGGAGGAGGTCGGGAGACGTGGGGGCTCCGGAGGCCAAGGTTTTCGCAGTCCGCTGTGAACGCTGAAGCCGGTTAAAAGTCACAGATTAGTGCCTGCATATCTCCGCATTCCTCCGGGCATGCGTAGCCGCGTTAGCACGTTAGCGGTGAGTCAGAGCCTCCGGTGTGGGCTGCTGCGCCGTGTTCCGGAGTGAGTCGCTCGGTGCGTGAGAAGATTTGAAAAGGAGCTTTGCAGCAGCCAAAACGCCATGACCTATTTCTTCACGGCGAACCGTTTTCTTCTGGGAGACCGAAACGAGAACGGTCTCTCGTTTTTTCTTTTCTTTTTGTTCTTTGGGAAGCAGGGTTTGTGCTTGTATCCACAAACAACTACCCCCCCACCCCCCCACCCCCCGTCGAGCGGCTACGCCGAAAACACGCCAATACATGGCTGTCTCCACGGCAACACGCGGTCTGCTCAAGACGTTGGCTCTTGCGAGGGATTGGGGGACAGCCGAACGGATCCTTCCGGAACGATGCACGTTTCGCGTCGACCGGACGGCAGTGTGCTAGCGTGCGGTGGCTAACGTTCCAGGCTATCGCCGCAGTCCCAACAGCGTGATTGTCTGTTGTGCACCCGCAAAAGTCCATGAATATTCTCCCGAGATTTGCAGTCAGACGTGAGGTTTATGACCTGCAGGGCTTAATTGAGCTGCGGTTATTTTATGTTTCTGTCTCTCTTTCTGTTCATTCTCTAGTAATTGGATTAATGATATTTATTAACATCTTAGATTGGTGAATAACCGTGCTATTTATCTTTACTTTCGAATAAAGGCCTTCTCTTTCTCAGTTTCTCTCTCTCTCTCTCTCTCTCTCTCTCTCTGTCTGTCTTTCTCTCAGTTCAATTCAAATAAGCTTTGAGACCACATAACAGCGTAGTATCACTTTCATAAAACAACGTCAATAATAGGAGGTACAACAACAACCGTATGAACAATATCTCTTTGAACTATCTGTAGGAACTGTCTCTGCCCCCTCTCTGTCTGTCTCCCCTCCCTCTCTCCTGCTCCTCTGAGTTGTTTATGAGGCTGAATTCTGGTCCTAAGAGCCTCAGCTGTTGGGAAGGGAACAGGTGTGGCTGTATCCATACGGAGAGAGAGGGGGGGGGGAAGTAAGGGGTAGACATGAATGGTGGACTAACACCTCTCTCCCCCCCCCCCCTCCAAACTGCCCCTGCCCCCCCCCTTGCTTAACAACTAACTCAACTGCACTCTATACCCTCTCCCACCTGGGCTGGAACCCATAAGGCTTGCCTTAGTCGATGAGTAAAGCCGTCATTCGCATTTCTGGTTAATCCAGAGTTATGGAGAAATGCTGATTGAATTTCTTCTTCACAATTACGGTGTGCTTAGTTCGCTAATCGCTGAAGCTAACTTCCAGACTGAGTGCGGAGAGAAAAGGTGCCTGTGTTTACTGATTTAGGACAAGTGACGATTAAACACAGGCCTTAATCTTTTCTGTATTTGATGTTGTTCGTGTCGCTCGCACACACTCAGGGTGGTTTTGAGGAGCATGCTGGGACATTTATGGACCCACCAGCTGCCCTCCGCCGCCTGTCCGGTGAGGTCAAAGGAGCACTCACACACACACAGACACACACACACTCACACACACACTCTCACTCACACACACACAGACACACACACACTCACACACACACTCTCACTCACACACACACACACACACACACACTCACACACACACTCTCACTCACACACACACTCTCACACACACACACACAGACTCACACAGGGACTATTCACTCACACACACACAGACACACACACACTCACACACACACACACACAGACTCACACAGGGACTATTCACTCACACAGACACTCACACACACACAGACACACACACACACTCTCACACACACACACACTCACACACACACACACACAGACAAACACAGGGACTATTCACTCACACACACAGACAGACACACACACACTCACACACACACTCTCACTCACACACACACAGACACACACACACTCACACACACACACTCTCACTCACACACACACACACTCACACACACACACACACACAGACTCACACAGGGACTATTCACTCACACAGACACACACACACTCACACACACACAGACACACTCACACACACACTCTCACTCACACACACACAGACACACGCACACTCACACACAGACACACACACACTCTTACACACACACAGACTCACACAGGGACTATTCACTCACGCACACAAACACACACATTCACACACTCATACACTCACATATACACATACACACACCAGTGGGAGGGGACTGAAAGCCTGGCAGACCGCGGTTATGGTCGGCCAGTCTGAGAAGATGTTTGTAAATGACCAGCGACGGCGTTTAGCGGGGTCTGTGTCTACACACTGCGACGGCGTTTAGCGGGGTCTGTGTCTACACACTGCGACGGCGTTTAGCGGGGTCTGTGTCTACACACTGCGACGGCGTTTAGCGGGGTCTATGTCTACACTCTGGCTCGCAGCGGTTAAGGAGGGTGAAAATCCGAGTTGCTACGGAAACCCCCCTCCCCCTCGGCCCCCTCGGCCCCGCCCCCCAGCTGCCAGCTGTCGCACGAAGGCCGTCGCTCTGGGAATGTCGCCATTAAAGTCACCCCTCATTCCCCACGTTCCCCACGTTCCTGATGTTCCCAAGCCTGGCCTGTGAGAGAAAGAGAGACCCCCACTCCCAGGCCCTCACATAACATTACAACACATTATAGCACACACATACACACCAGCAAACATGCACATACACACTCACTCACAATCACAGACACACAATCTCACTCACAATCACAGACACACACACACACATATGCACCCACATACACACCAGCAAACATAGACACGCACACACACACTCACTCACAATCACAGACACACACACACACTCACAATCACAGACACACACACACACATTCACTCACAATCACAGACACAGGCACACATACACATACACACACACACACCAACACACACATTCACAATCACAGACACACACATACTCTCTCTCTCTCACACACACACACACACACACACACACACACTCACAATCACAGACACGCACAAACACATGCACACACACGCGCGCACACAAATGTGCACCTCCATGGCCCTCTCCCCCTCCCCCTCTCCCTCCCCCTCCCGCTCTCCCCTGTCTCTGAGGCTCAGATATCAGCTGTGGGAGAAACTCCTCTCCCAGCGCCAGGGAGAGGGAAAGGGGGAGGAAGGCAGGCAGGGCCGCAGACCTCCACATGTCCCCAGCTGGCAGCAGTGACTGTACCCCAGCAACAGAGCACTGAGCTGGGGCACTGTGGACCAGGGGTCCACTGGTCCTGGTCCTGGAGAGCCACACACTCACCTTTCACCTTTAACCCTGTAACCTGTGAGGTCACAAGCATGTCATTAGAGTATTCTGAAGTGAACATTCTAATGCTGATGTAACCATCACTACCGGTTTACTATAAGGTAAAAAAAATAATAAAATACTTTCTGCAGTCTACTCTGGCCCCGCCCATGATCGAGCATCATACATTCATGAATCAATTTATCCAGACAGAACATTTTTTCCATATTTATCTGCTTACTTTTAACGGTTAATTTTCAAAGTGGGCAAGCCAGCTGCTACGGATCAATACTACATGGAGCAGTGCTGGCATCTGATTGGTTAGAGAATACTTTGTGCAAAAGGGATGGACGCACTTAGTCTACCCACCCCAGAACGCTTTTTCTTTCAAAACTGTGTGGAAGGCTGAAACTGTCAGTGCAATTACTCTTTACAGTTGTAGAACATTTGAAAAAAACAAAAAACAATCCCAAAAAACCTAGTCTGAAAAAACAAATCTGAAGACCAAGTCAGACCGTGCAATCACCCACTTTTACCGATCGATTAAGTGCCGTACAACAGCTGAAATCACAAGGGCCGGGGCTCTTCAGACCAGGGTTCGAGCCCCCTCTATCTCTGGGATAGCCAGTGTTCCCTGTGCTGCTCATAGCTATGAGCCAGCCTTACAATAGGGATGTTTTATTATTTAAAGAAAACAGTTCCTTAAGGACATGGTTGACATGAGTGACAGTATTTGAGTTTGTGGTATCTAGGGTATCTGTGTGTGTCTGTTGGTTAGTGTGTTTGTTTGGGGTATCTAGGGTATCTGTGTGTGTCTGTTGGTTAGTGTGTTTGTTTGGGGTATCTAGGGTATCTCTGCGTGTCTGTTGGTTAGTGTGTTTGTTTGGGGTATCTAGGGTATCTGTGTGTGTCTGTTGGTTAGTGTGTTTGTTCGAGGTATCTAGGGTATCTCTGCGTGTCTGTTGGTTAGTGTGTTTGTTTGGGGTATCTAGGGTATCTGTGTGTGTCTGTTGGTTAGTGTGTTTTTTCAAGGTATCTAGGGTATCTCTGCGTGTCTGTTGGTTAGTGTGTTTGTTTGGGGTATCTAGGGTATCTGTGTGTGTCTGTTGGTTAGTGTGTTTGTTCAAGGTATCTAGGGTATCTCTGCGTGTCTGTTGGTTAGTGTGTTTGTTCGAAGTATCTAGGGTATCTGTGTGTGTCTGTTGGTTAGTGTGTTTGTTTGGGGTATCTAGGGTATCTCTGCGTGTCTGTTGGTTAGTGTGTTTGTTCGAAGTATCTAGGGTATCTGTGTGTGTCTGTTGGTTAGTGTGTTTGTTCAAGGTATCTAGGGTATCTCTGCGTGTCTGTTGGTTAGTGTGTTTGTTTGGGGTATCTAGGGTACCTGTGTGTGTCTGTTGGTCAGTGTGTCCGTGTGTTTCCATGGCACACCTCAGAGGGTATTCCTTCCACTGCAGCCGCTCGTAGGATTCCTCATCCGGAATACTGGGAAGAGTCCAAGGACAGTCCTGGCGTTCCTGGTCAAGGGGGGGGGGGGGGGGGGGGGGCTCATATCCCAAACCTGACTGGCCTTCTAATAATACACCCTTATCAGAGGGTCTGCAGGGCCGGAGAGACGGAGGGAGAGGGCACACTCTCTCGCCTTGTCACACCCTCGGGGAGAGAGAGGCTTGAGGTTTCCTGCCTCCGAGCAGGCGCGTACACTCACTGACCACTTTATTAGGTGGTTATTAAACTTGCGTTTTTGGACTCATTGGTGTTCTGCTGCTGTAGCACACCCACTGCCAGGTTCGACGTGCCGCATGTTCAGAGATGCTCTTCTGCACACTGCTGTTGTAACGCGCGGTTATTTGAGTTACTGTCACCTTCCTGTCAGCTTAAACCAGTCTGGCTGTTCTTCACAGTGTTTGTTTGTGATTACGGTGTGTGTGTATAATATACACTCAGTGAGCATTTTATTCGGTATTTATTAGACTTCATTTTCTCAATTGGACTTCTGCTGTAGCCTATCCACTTACAGTTATGATGCGTTGTGCGTTCAGAGATGCTCTTCTACATACCACTGTTGTAATGTGTGGTTATTTGCGTTACTGGCTCCTTCCTGTCGGCTTTGTCCAGTCTGGCCATTCTCCTCTGACGTCTCTCATTAACAAGGCGTTTCTGTCTGCACAACTGCTTGTTTTTTGCACCATTCTTTGCAAACTCTGGGGGCATGAAAATCCCAGGAGATCAGCAGTTTCTGAGATACTCAAACCGCACTGTCTGCCACCAACAATCATTCCTTAGTCACGTAGATTTTTTTTTCCCATTCTGATGGTTGAGGTGAACATAAACTGAAGCCCCTTACCCGTATCTACTATGATGGTATGCATTGCACTGCTGCTACAGAATTGGCTGATTAGGTAATCGCATGAATAAGTAGGTGTAATAAAGTAAAAATGTCCCTAATGAAGTGTTCGGTGAGTGTATAATGAGTTTTCTGCTTGTGAGCATAGTGTGTGTGTAATATATAAGGAGCTTTTTGTTTGTGTCTATTTTCAGCGAACGGGTATGTGAGTGCCAGGGCCTCCCCGGGCCTCCTCTCTGTCTCCAACGGCAACAGTCTGGGGAAAGTAGTTCCGGCCAAGTCTCCGCCCCCTCCCAGCCCTCAGATGGCCAACAGCCGCAAGCCGGAACTCCGGGTCATCACCTCACAGGGCGGAAAGAGCCTGATGCAGCTGGTGAGTGTGTGTGTGTGTGTGTGTGTAAGGGGTGTGTGAGAGTGTGTGTGTGTGTGTGTGTGTGAGGGGTGTGTGAGAGTGTGTGTGTGAGGGGTGTGTGTGTGTTTGTGTGAGGGGTGTGTGTGTGTGTGTGTGTGTGTGTGTGTGTGAGTGTGTGTGTGA
>NC_083768.1:55669963-55674963 GCF_963514075.1 Conger conger | reverse complement strand
CATTGCATTGCGATGTTTCCATGTCGCCGGGGCTTTTAGGTCAGGTTGTATGTGTGTGTGTGTATATATATGTGTGCGTGTGTGTGTGTGTGTGTACATGCAGTCATGCATGCATGTGGAAACCTGTATGTGTGCCAGTGTGCTGCATGGGGTTGGCGTGATTTGTCTTGATGCCTCTGTTCCATACACGGTCCACGCGCAAACCTGTGCGAGTGCGCTGCCATGGCAACCGCAGGTGCTGCTTCACCATATGGGTCGTACCATTACACACCATGATGGGGGGGGAAATCCATCACGGGGCAAACCATAACACACATCATGATGGGGGATTCATTACCTTCACACATTTGTGAGAATTCTTTTAGAAGGTTCTAACTGACACTTTTGACAAAAAATAGTGAGTGTCATAAAATACATTGTCTATAGGGCACTGAATATATGTATGAAGTTTTACACAAGCTGTTTAAAGCTGTTTCATCTTGGACTGCATTCACTTTGGTATCTTTGAAGCTCAGTATCTCAAGAGATGTATGAACTGTATGATTCCAAGATCACGTGATGCCAGTTTTCTTGAAAACTAAGGAGTTCTGTCCTGCAATAAGGTGTTCTGTCCTGCTGTTATTAAACGCTCTATCTGCTGTTTTTAAACGCTCCATCTGCTGTTTTTAAACGCTCTATCTGCTGTTTTTAAGCGCTCTATCTGCTGTTTTTAAACGCTCTATCTGCTGTTATTAAATGCTCCATCTGCTGTTTTTAAACGCTCCATCTGCTGTTTTTAAACGCTCTATCTGCTGTTATCAAATGCTCTATCTGCTGTTTTTAAACGCTCTATCTGCTGTTATTAAACGCTCTGTCTGCTGATTCTCTCACATCCATTACACTGTAGGAGCTGAGGCTGTTTGTGACTCAGCGTTTTAGAGCGCGCTCAGACCTCCGATCTCCGCCCCAACAGCGTCGGCCCCACCCACACACACACACACACACACACACACACTCTCTTACACACACACACACACACACACACACACTCCGCCAGAGACCTTCGCCCACACCCCGCCGGTTTAGCGGCCGAGTGTAGTGTGTGGGGGGGGGGGACTCTGTGTTAAAACCTGTGCTGTTATGCAACTGTGCGTCTCTCAGAACAGCCGTTTGAAGAGAGACGCCATCCCTCATTCTTATCAACATGGCTATATCACACACACACTCACACACACACACTCTGTCATATGCACACACACTCACAAACACACACTCTGTCATATACACACACACTCTCATCCACACACACACACACTCACACGCACACACATACACACAAACTCTCTCATATACACACACACACTGTCATATGCACACACACTCACAAACACACACTCTGTCATATACACACACACTCTCATACACACACACACTCACACGCACACACATACACACAAACTCTCATATACACACACACACTGTCATATACACACACACTCACAAACACACACTCTGTCATATACACACACACTCTCATACACACACACTCACACGCACACACATACACACAAACTCTCATATACACACACACACTGTCATATACACACACACTCACAAACACACACACACTCACACGCACACACATACACACAAACTCTCATACACACACTGTCATATGCACACACACTCACAAACACACACACACTCACACGCACACACATACACACAAACTCTCTCATATACACACACACACTGTCATATACACACACACTCTGTCGTATGCACACACACACTCTCATATACACACACACAATCACACGCACACGCACACACATACACATACACACAAACTCTCTCATATACACACACATACCGTACACTCTCATATACATACACATACTGTATGCACACACAGTCTCATACACACACTCTCATATACACACACACTGTACACACATACACTCATATATACACACGCACATATACTGTACACACACACACTCATAAACACACACATACTGTACGCACACACAGTCTCATACACACACTCTCGTATACACACACACTGTACACACATACACTCATATATACACATGCACATATACTGTACACACACACACACTCATATAAACACACACATACTGTACGCACACACACACACTCTCTCATACACACACACATACATACTGTATGCACACACACCCGTTCATATGCATACACACATACATACACACTCATATATACACATACAAACACTCATGCATGCACACACACACACTATCAGTCATTTGTGGTGAATCTGGTTGTGGTTTTATTCTCATGAACCATATCTCTGGTTGCATGATAACACAAAGGCAGGATGGAGAGCTCTTTCGTTTCAGTGACACGCAGTGAGACGCATTTCCCAGATTCCTTTCATTTCATGCATTTCATCCTTGTTTGTTTCTGCATCCATGTGAATGGCGTGTTCCCCTTCAGCACCTGCAGTATGTCAGCATGGCCTGCTCTCTCGCTGAGACTCAGCCTGCGGCCTGATCATGTGACTGTGTGACCTAACAGCTACGGCGTGAACTATGAGGTCAGCACACTTCCTCCGTCAAACCGCTGTTAACACCTCTCTCTCTCTCTCCCTCTCTCTCTCCCTCCCTCTCCCTCTCTCTCTCCTTCTCTCTCTCTCTGTCTCTCCCTCCTCTCCATCTCTCTCTCGCTCCATCTCTGTCTCTCTCTCTCCCACTCTCTCTCTCTCCCTCTTTCTCTCTCCATCTCTCTCTTTCTCTCTCTCCCTCCTCTCCCGCTCTCTCTCCCTCTCTCTCCCTCCTCTCCATCTCTTTCGCTCCATTTCTGTCTCTCTCTCTCTCCCGCTCTCTCTCTCTCCCTCTCTCTCCCTCTCCCTCTCTCTCTCTGTCTCTCTCTCTCTCCCAGAATGCCCAGCGGTTGGTGAGTCCTCAGGTAGCGCAGTCTCTCAGCACGCCGGTGGTCTCCGTGGCGACGCCGAGCCTTCTGACGCAGGGGCTGCCCTTCTCCGCCATGTCCACCGCCTACAACACAGGTGAGGGCCGGCGGGCATTTCATTCACACAAAAACACCCAATTACACTCAGCCTGTCCCTGCTGAGGGAAAACCTGCTCAAGCTAGGTTTGGGAACAGCTGGTAGCTGGCTGACCAGTTCAGACCAGCTCCCAGCTCAACATGGTTTGACCAGCTCAAGCTATGGTTTGCTTGACCACCTACCAGCTCAGACAAACTACCAGCACTAGCTGGTTGACCAGCTCATGCCCAGCTTATGACCAGCTTATGACCAGCTTGGCCATGCTGGTTGACCAGCTCATACCCAGCTGGACCAGCTTCATGACAGCACTTCGGTGCTCTTGCCTCTATTGTTTGAGGAAGGATTTTTTTCCCCTTCTCAATGTTTTTAATTGTTTTTTTTGCCCTCCAGACTATCAGTTAACGAGTGCAGACATAACGGCCCTCCAGGCCTTCACCAACCCGGCTGCCCTGTCACTAGGCAACATGTCTTCATGGCAACAGCAGCAGCAACAACAGCAGCCCATTTCCCACCAACAGTCTCAACAGCAACAGCAGCAGCAGCAGCAGCAGCAACAGCAACTCAGCCTGGCATCGCTCAGCAACTTGGTGTAAGTCAACAGCCCCCCCCCCCAGTCCTCCAGTACTGCACGTTTTACCACCCCGAGCACTCCCATCCGGGCCACATGATGGAAAATGTATTTATTTTTGTTGCTGTTTTTTTTATTTTGGATAGGATCGCCCAACATTAGTGAGCACATTAAGCCATAACATGTTTCCACTCCCTCTCGCCTTAACCATTTTATTGTGTTTTCTTCTCAAGATGCATAATATGAATAATAATGAGTAATAAAATGGCCCTAGTCAGGGATCGTTCTCCAGTTTTGTTTGAACGCTGCGAGTAAGCATTGCCACATCAGTGCCTCTTCCAGTGTGTGCGGGCTGCAGCCTGCACTCCTTCACATGTCCACCGGGTGGAGACATTCCCCCCTTTGCCATGGCCCAGATCTGCCTGCTGAATGCAGTCCACAAGGTGGTGCTGTACGCTACAGTTAGCCTCTCCTTTTAAATGCACAGAATACTGGCCCGGTTCCCCACACACACACGCACACACACACGCTCACATGCTCACACACTCATACATTCACACGCACACGCGCACACACGCACACACACACACACACCCACACACATTCACACACACACACACACACACACGCTCACACACACACACACTCACACACACACACACACACACACACACCCTCACACACTCACACATTCACACGCACACACGCACACACACACACACACCCACACACATTCACACACACACACACACGCTCACACACACACACACTCACACACACACACACACCCAGGCTGTCAGTGCCTGCTGTCCCGTGGTGACGGGCGTATTCTCTCTCATTCCGCAGCATGTGGGGTGCAGACAGACAGAGCGTGGAGGTGTCTAACTGCATCTCCAGTATCGCAGCCAACCTGAGGTGAATCCCTGTCAGCGTCCCGCTGTCCCGCTGTCCCGCTTCCTGTCTGTCAAAACTAACCAACCAGCACTAACCTGCCAAGCAATCGGGCCATCGACCAGCCAATCAGTGTCCAGCAAAACTCACCAATCGCTTAGACAATCAGTCGATCAACCGATCAATATCCAGCGAAAAAGTTATAGTGCAAAACAAATCAACCAAGTGATCGGTTAATCAATCAACTGATATGACATTCAACGATATGTCGGCCCAGTAAAGCATCCATTTTGTGCCTAACAATCCAGGCTCTTCAGCCACCTGTGCAAACCCAATAAGGACTCATAAAGCACAGAGTAACAGCTCATGGTAACAGGCTTAGGGGCCCATTGTAGAAACAGCGCTGAGGTCTGCAGAAACACATTTAGGCACCGAGCAGATCAGCCTTGGACCTCTCTCTATTGTAGCTCTCCGGCGGGACTCCAGTCCTGCTTCTCTGACACACACACACTC
>NC_083768.1:55657463-55667463 GCF_963514075.1 Conger conger | reverse complement strand
ATGGTGAACACCAGCCCCTGTGTGAGCATCAAGTCGGAGCCGGTCTCCCCGAACCGGGACCGGATCACGCCCTGCCCCTCATCCGGCGCCCAGCAGTACCCCGGCCCCGCCGGCCGCTCTCCGATCCACAGCCTGAGCAGCAACGGCAGCGTGTACGAGGCCGACGACGGCTCCTCGCAGCCCCGCCCGCCCGACTTCGGGCTCCTGAGGGCCGCCGCGGGCAGCGAGGGGGCGGAGCCTGAGGGCGCCGCCAACGTCAAGCGCATGAGACTGGAGAGCTGGGTCACGTAGAGGGGCGAGGCCCCCGAACCCTGCTCCTCACGAGCACTCGCCAAACCAGGGAGGGGGGAGGGCTCATCCTGGGTGGGGGGTGGGGGGTGGGGGGAGGGGGGGATGGGGGGGGCACATAGTCCTGAAACCGCCCAAGATTTTTCCTGTTTTTATTTTTTGGACTTGGAGCTCTGTGTGTGCTTGTGTGTGTGTGTGTGTGTGTGTGTGTGTGTGTGTGTGGTGGCACACTGGGAGCAGCAATCTCCACACCCTCGTAGACGTACGGCTTGCCAGTTTTTATTGTGACGATGGAAGACTGTGGAATTGGCTACGAACCCTCGACCACCCCCCCCCCCCCTTGCCCCCCTCTTGATATTGGGGGGTCTCGGGCACATGCCACCGGAATGGCTCTTTCCCCCTCGCCCGCTGGGCTAGCGGGGTCTTTGCGCCCCGGGGTCAGGGGTCACTGACAGACAGTTCTGCTTGGGGTTTCGTCCCAGAACAAACTCCCACATTTTCACAAACTCGATCCCAGACTTTACAAATGTGCTTCAAGGAACACTGCATATTTTAGAAAAAGATTGAAATTATTGCCACTTTCGCAGATGTCATTTGGATTTGCATATACTGTAGAATATCATTCATGTTTTCATATGGTATATGCACAAGTTTTCACCGCTGAAGACATTAGAGTGTTTTCTAACATATGCAGGATAGTGAATTTCATATATACACTTTTATTCACATTCGACAAATAACCTTTGAACCTTTTTCTGCTGAAGATGAGGTGGCTGAAGCAAGAAAGGTCAGCTGAGCTGGACTCCAATCTGTACAGCGCGGAGCCAATGAGCCTGTGTTTCCCACAATGCACTGGGAGTAGACTGCAAGCTATCTAAAAGCTGTTAACAAGATGGGTGTAATGCTCCCAAAAGCCAAATGTCCCAGTTCCCCACAGGGCAGTGGGGAGGGGATCCAGTTCGTGTTGGGGGTGGGTGTTCTACTTCTCATATGAAGAAATGTGTGTCCACGTATCTTACGGTTCATCCCCTACACTGCAGTGTAATAATGAGGTGAATTTTTTTCTACGTTTTCAGGGAATTTTGGCCCTGTAGGCCACCCGTATTATTTTCAAAATCCCAACCGAAAGTGTGACGACTCTATTTCACCGGGAAGCAATCGGAGACGACGAGCGCGTGTTTTCGATTCGCCCAGACTGTTTGGATTCGGCCGTTTCAGTTGGTCAGGATTCTGAAATCAGGGGAAATCGGTCAAATTAATCGAGCTGTTTTTTCGGGTTTGTTTTGGGCTTTTTCCCCCCTATGAAAACAACGGACGAGTTTGAACCATAGGGGATTTGGTGTGATGTTTTTGTAGAGGAAAATAACTTGTACATACACAATGTCTTTTTTTTTTCTTTTTTTTTGGATGTTCTTGTACAGCGTACCTTAGCTCTCGTGTACCTGAAGGGGGTTCTACAACAGCTTACAGGAAAGCAGATGAACTATGTGTATTTATATGGCTTCATACAGCAGTAAAAGGATTCGTTTTTAAAGAAGAAACTCTGTTTAACAAGGCGGAGATCATCGTAGACAGCTGGGATTGTGTATATAAATATATTCACATATATTTTGCTGGATATCCCTAAAAAAATAATAATAATGGTGTGTTAATACTCAGTGGATCTGTCTATATATTTATGTACATGTAAATGTAATATGTTGCGAGCTGGATTGCTGGGGAGACCGCAGCTATGATAGCAGGGGAGCGTTTGACTGTTTTAAGCGATCGTTAATCATTTTACCTTTGACGGAGCGCACTTTAAATTTTCCAGCCCTCATGAAAGAAACAGTTTTTTCTTTCTTTCTTTCTTTCTTTTTTTTGTTGGAGCCGGGGCAGTTTATGTCAGTGCATTGAGAAATAGCCCTTCCACCACAGCCCGACACCTGTGTTTCGAGTGGGCATCGAGTTTGGCCATCGCTTCACAAGCCCACTCACTTCATCCGGCCTACTCCGTTATATCAGCGGTTGTGTTGGAAACCGCACACTAGCATACTGCTCGTACAAAATTTCAGGCTGATTTTCATGGAAATGTAGATGTTTCAAACGCATTCGCATTTACCCTAAATCATCTGTGACAGCCACAGACAAGCTCAGCCAGTGCGCTCTTGTGTATGAAGTCACATGACCCTTGTGTCATAGTGTGGGGGAGGGGCCCGGCAAGGGGAACGAATGCCAGGACTGCGCTGCAAAAATTCACAATTCAACTTTATAGTCTTAACAAGCATTTTAGTCTTGTAATAAGACTTAAGGTCTTATATTTTACTAAACATATTAGGTGGTTTTAAGTTAATGTTTGCTTGACTAGTGAGATGTTCTTATTGCATTGACAAATATCGAAATGAGTCAAAATATTGGGTCATTGGCAATTGAGTCTTTTTAAGCAAAAAAAGTAAAGGTCTAAATGTAAGACTAAAATGCTTGTTATTTTTATTTTATTTTTTTTGCAGTGTGCGATCTGTTTTGCGTTTTCGCTCGTGGATACGGTTAGGATGCGGACAGGGGAAAACTGAACCTGGATCAGCGTTCCTTATCTTTAATGCTTTGTGAATACAGGCTGTGCTTTGTGAATACAGAGTGAGACTGGACACGTATTTGGCATTTGGGCAAAGTAGCAACCGTGGCTGTAATGTCCTAATGATAGATTGGTGAGATTATACCTTTGTTATGTTTCCCAACAGATCTCACTTGATAAGGTTTTTGACTCAAGTGTTATATAAAGTACATTTAAACAGTAACTAGGGTCCCAATTCTTTATGCATTGTCGTCTTTATATTAAAACGATACCTCAGTAGTGACTAGTAAGACATTTATTAATATTTATTAATAAAAGTTACACAAGCTCATATTCTGGTGTAAGACTCGCCGTGTATTTAGCGAGGAACGATGAGGCCGAGCCTATGTGCAATCTGAATGCAAATGGAAAAAAAAGAGTGAATTACAGCCAAGTCAGTTTGTTTTGTGGTCACACCCACGTCCCATGCTCCGCCCCTTCTTTTTAATAGGCCTTGGAATTCTGACGTAACCCAGAGCAAAACCGTTGCCCAGATATGGATTTCTGGATCAACGCATACTTTCTCTATGGGAAAAATTAATGGGCTTTTCTGTGATTTAGAATGGCGTTTTTGTACGCACTCATTTCTCACTTAAGCGGCACTGGGTCCATTGAACTCCGATGCCGCTTTCCAACAGAAATGAGTATTTCGGTAGCCATGAACTAACCGCACAGCGCATGTTTTATGCGTCAGCTAGCGGTTTTGTGAGACGGGTTCCCAAGGTAGTCAATGCTACCGTTAGCCAACCAAACTAATTTCAAGCAACGACTCGAATAACTCGAAGGGAAATTACCAACGAGAACACCAACTTGGCAAGGATAAAGACACAGCGATATATACAACCGTATTAAGTTTTTTATTTTTTAAAAATTTAAATCATAACTTATTACACACATGACGAATAGCCATCGGCAACGCGTGTGAAATGTAGCCTAACTGAAAATGCAGCCAGATAGCCTACAGCCCTGAGCGTGATGTTCGTGCGACGAGTTGCACATAGCAATTTGTCTTTAAAATTAACACAGATTTTTGTACCCATTAATTTCTCCCATAGACAGTCTGATTTTTTGGGATCTGGAAGTCTAACAAAGTCTTAACATGTGACAACACGACTTCTGAGGCCTATCGGTTGTGTAACACTCCCAACCCCCACCCCCTCCAGAAAAGTTGAATGTTGTGCTGCATTATCCTCCTATACTATTAATTTAAAGGATCTTTGTCATCCAAACTCTGGAATTGATCTCTCTTACTGTCTTTCGGACGGATAGGCTATGGTGGGAGGCCATTACTCGGAATTTTGCTTTAGAGAGATTAGGGTTTCACTGTTGACTGCCACTGCCAGATTGTGACCACCTTCTCCACCCTCTCTTTCCGGCTTGGAATCGACACAGAACCAAGCATTGCCCAGTGCAGCGTTCAATCACCAATGGCAACCCCTTACTTCCTGGTATTGAGAAGCGGACATTGAGCCCTGGCAGGCGACTACGGTACGACGCTTTCAAAGAGAGCAACGGCCCAACGAATTTTAAGCCCCGGGTTTTGGCTATGCGGATAAAAATGCGCCTTTTGCGGGATTTATGACGTGGATTGGCTTCTCTACTTGCGTTCAATCTGTCGTGGTGAGCTCAGTGGCTGTTTTCAGTGGTGGTGGGTGACGTAACTCTGGGCAACACGCTATCGGTGAAGCAGTGCTGTCAGCCTGCGTCATTTCTACCGATCGGCGTCGTGCGATGCTTTGACGCGGCTCTCGGTTTTTCAGCCGCGTTAAAAGACCATGTAACCTAACCGAGAGACAATCTTGCAGAAATGAAAAAAAACCCTACGCCCGTGTTTTTCAGTGTACAATGATGTTTTTAGGATCGCACTCATTTTATAGTGTTAATTTGTGCTGGTGACAGTTCTATTGTCTGTTTCTTATTATCATCCAGATTATTATTATTATTATTATTATTATTATTATTATTATTATTATTATGAAAGAGAATCAATTATTTTTCTGCCGTTCTGTGTAGGATAGCCATTGTATTTTATTTTACTTTTTGGTTTTACTGTATAAATATTATATATAAATATATTTTTTCTTTTTTGGATTTTCTTTCCTTTTCTTCTAAGGGGTGTTGCTAAAATTGCACGGTTTATTTTAGAAAAAGCGACTATCGCAATATTAGTAAGTATAAAGCAATGGAGGAAAAAGCAGGGGAAGCGTTTAAACCCAAAACCAGTTCAATGCTGCAATCTTTAGTCAGACACTTAATCTACATTTAAAAAGTCGGGGAAATGACACTTTTAATTTATGTCTGACCAGAAGACACAAATAAGACTTCAGTAATGCATGCATGGGATTTAAACACGCAAATAAATAATAATCATAGTACATACATTTTAAAAAAATGCATAACGAATAGGAATACAAACCTCAAGAAAAATGTAGCTGAAGAAACAGTTTAAAAGAAGAAAAATGATAGCTAATATATTGTGTTCGGCTAGTCTGCTTTGAGTTTTTGTTGTAAAGAAAATTTAAGATGTTTTTCTGTTGTTTTTGGAGAATGATATACAATTTGTGTATATTTTCATAAACAAAAGTATGCACTGATATGTTATTAAAATTCTATACTGCTTTTACAAAAAAAAAGTGTTTGTTATTGTACCAAAGTATCCATTTGTCCCTGGAAACCTCCCCTTTTTGCGTATGTTTTACCGTATTTTATATATTAAATAGACAAGTTGACCTAAAAAAAATAAGTGTGTCTTTGGTCGTTATTTTTTTATTGTTGCGGATATTTGCAATTTTTATATTTAATTTTAATTGATTAATTTCAAACGATACTCCATTAATGTTTGATGGAATTTAATTGATAAATTGAATTTGTTTTCATTGACTGAATTGAAATGGAATTGATTGCTGTTGTCGACGCACCCTCGGGGTATAAAATGAGGAGGGTTTGGACAAACGGTCCAGGCCCATATATTTAAGAAAGTGACAAGAGCTCCCGCATACTATTCCCAACCCATCGCCCCGCAGTGCTGTCACTGGCATTGGCGCTTGCACATATTTTATTGGTTAAATAATAATAAAAAAAGATTCATTAATTGATAGCACATGCTTAGCATTGCTAATAAAGGGATTCGTGGCTGTGACGATCTCTGCGTTGTGGAAAGGGTTGTGTTGCCGCAAAGCATGATGGGTTAGAATTACTTAGAATATGTCACGTAAATAAACGTGTTTCACGTTGACTTGTATCTAAAGTAAGAGGGTGCTTGATGTTGGGCGTCTGCCTATGGTCGTTTTACTTGGTGTTTCAGGTCAATTAGCTCATAAAAAAAGTGCCACTAGAGGGCAATGTAGAGCTACAGTCTTTTGTTATTTTTACTATGATTTCATTGATTCAAATTTGGCATTACCTTTGTATGCAGTTAGTTATTAGTCCAATATTTAACGATTAAAATCGATCAAGTGGTCAGTTTTTGGTGTTGTAGCTGTAAGTCATGACAATGTCCACTAGAGGGACGTCGGACATAACTCTTGTGGAGGAAAACCCATGCTCCACTTCTAATATATCTAAAATAATTCTGCTCGCTTTTTAATGAATAATATTTAGACTGATTGATGTTATGAATGAAGCAACCAGTAATAACAATTTTCAACATTTAATTAAAACAATAACCACAAATACTCAATTGGATAAATATAATAAATCTACACAATATAGAATGTATAATAAGTATAATGTACACTCGTAGTTGAAACAAAACAGTATTTCTAACCTGAGCCATAGGCCTACTATTCTCTCATTTTATATTGATCTCTCTTTCCTCTTGTGTGAGCGTGTGTGTGTGTGTGTGTGTGTGTGTGTGTGTGTGTGTGTGTGTGTGTGTGTGTGTTTGAGCATGTGCATGTGCATGTGTGTATAAACCTGTGTGCATGTGGATCAGGCCTATTGTGCTCAGAGACCCACTCTCACATGTATTGAATTCTATTTAGGCATGTTTAATATATGAATAATGCAAGGATTATCACATCATTAATGTGCAAGCCAACCTCACTCATATTGGGTGAAAATATGATGTTACCTAGCTACCATCACTCATCACTTTCAAATCTTATATCAAAACAGTTATGAAACGTTTTATGATACATACATACTTTTTTTTTTTTCACTTTTGATACTACAAAACTGCAAAGGACCAGAAAATAGCTGTGTGCCAACCAATCCCGCTTCCCCTTAAATGAGCAGTAACGTAAAAATGTAGCCGATACCTGCACCAGTTCCCTTAGTTCCCTAACTGCTCATAATTTAGGTGACCTTGTTGTTCGCAGAACATTGCCTAATTATTTCCCACAAATTCGAGGAGTAATTATTGCAGGACCGCCAATTTCGTTATTAATATCCAGATGAACCAATATTGTAGTCATCGCGAACAATAAACTACATGTATACAGTTATTTCACTTGATTTAGTACCACGACTGCAACCAATTGCGTTGCTTTGTATTACTTGCCAACAACATCCTCGCTGATTGGGCGAAGCTGTGTTACTTCCCGTCCGTCACCGTTTACACGTCACAGCTTGCATATGGCTGTTATTCTAATATTTGTGGTCTGCAGCCTGGCGTCTTTCTGACCTTGCCAAATAAATGTACCTTTCTTTTCAGGTCAGGTCATAATTATTAATTTAGTCGAACATTGGTAATTTTTTGGTACGCAACGCAGCCCGCAGAACCCAGCCAAAGACTGTCCTGAACTTCGCTAACGTTAAACGCAGCCCCTAACCCTGGAAGTGTTCGAATAAAACTAATGTTATCGGAAGCAGTTTCGCAGCTAAAAAGTGGTTGTCCAGAAATATCCACAGCTTCTGGAGATTGTATTTACTGCTGTTTATAAATTGTGTTGCCTGGGAATTTAAGGAGACACTATCCCTTGCGTTTATACAACTAAGGCGGTGACATCTGGTAAGTTGCGCTGCGCAATCGAGCAACCAGTTATCACACGCTTTTGTTTCGTGTTGCGGGAACTTGCAACACAGCCAAGAAGTAGCCTGTAGCGCATTAAATAACAAGAGTAGCTAGCTAGCTGACTTGGATTTTAGGTAGCTTGGTTTGCCAGCACGTTTGAAAATAATATAGTCAGCTTAATACAGCAAACAATGTACTTTATCGTGTTGAATATTGTGATACAAATATAGTTTTCTCCGTGACAGCAGTTAAACTTAATGCTTAGTTCAAATGACGACAAATCCAGGACTGCACGAAAGTGAAGTTTTGTTGTGAGGTTGCCATATCTGCCAGGTCGACAGATTCACCTTGTACAGTGGTTCCCAAACTCGGTCCTTGAGTAAGCACAATTTGAACATGGTAATTATATTCTGCCGGCTGTTTCTGACATATTGTGGTTTGAGGTAAATAATCAATCTTAAGATGAAAAGCAAGCACCTAATTAAGAAATGTGAACAATAAACTCATTAAAATAATTCAATGGCAATTGTGGTTGGAACAAAAACCTGCATACACAGGGGTACTCCAGGACAAAGTTTGGGCACCGCTGACCTAGTTCAAGGTCTGCCCAATCATGTGACATGGAGGGCTGGGAGTAGTCAGGTTTTTATTCCAACCAATCACTGCACCAGCTGATTTCACTAATTAACACACCCTCAACCAGAGAGGGCGGAACTAATAAGTGTAATCAGCAGGCGTAGTGATTGGTTGGAATAAAAACCTCCATAGCACATCATTGGGCACTCCTGACCTGGGCTGTGTTTGAAACCGCATACTTCTCCTTGAAAATTTCAAAGAAAATCAGTCCATTTAGTACGAGTAGTATGCAGTTTTGAGTCAAACCATTGTTGAGTGCCCGTTTCTGTAGGCTACTGGGCCGACCTCGGTGAATGTGTTTCAGAACGCAAGCCCTGGATGTTGGGCTTGCGGGCTCTTCTGGGGATCGGGTTCCTGGTGACATCACGAGGCAGAGGGGCCCTCTCTCAGAAAGGGGCGTGCCCAGTTGTCAGTGGGCGTAACCTCCTGAACAAGGATTGCCCTGGACACCGACTTTCCACCATGACCCAACCAATAAAATACCTTGGGTGAGTACTAGCCTGCCTATTGCCGTGAGCCCCGATATGAGAGGAGGTATCTTGTGCCGTCAAGATGTGTACTTATTTTTGTTAAGGTTAGTAAACTCTTCTGATTGGTTTATACAAGGGCCACTGCTGTTGTGCCCATTAGGCACATACAAAGCGATATAAATCTACTTGCACTGGATACAGAAAGTTACTCCAGACTGTCACAAATTACTGTGAGCAATGATGTGAACAGTAAGGGATAGGGGAGGGCTTTTGTGTGAGATCAGAGATCATTCCGTGTCTATGTGTGCCTGTGTGTGTGTGTGTGCGGTGCGTATGTGCTGTGTGCGTGTGTGCGGTGCGTGTGTGTGTGTGTATGTGTGCGTGTGTGTGTGTGTGTGTGTGTGTGTGTGTGTGTGTGCAAGCATGTGTGCGGTGCGTGTGTGTGTGTGTGTGTGTGTGTGTGTGTGCATGCATGCATGTGTGCATGCATGTGTGCGGTGTGTGTGTGTGTGTGTGTGTGTGTGTGTGGTGCATGTCTGTGTGTATGTGTAGGCAGGAGGAGGCCCAGCGCATCGATGAGGAGCTGTTCACAGAGTACCGCTTCAGTGTGGACCAGCTGATGGAGCTGGCAGGACTGAGCTGTGCCACCGCTGTTGCCAAGGTGATGCCTCTGCCTCTATGTTATAGTTTCCCAGCTGACTCTTATCCAGAGCAACTAAGCAGGGGCCAACCCCCCCAGGAGCTATGTGTGGTGAAGGGCCTTGCCCAAGGGCCCAACAGCTGTGCAGATCTTATTGTGGTTATACTGGAGCTTGAACCATCTTAGCCACTCGGCTACTGACTGCCCACACACACCACACTGCTCCTCTGGTGTGGTGTGTGTCTACCACACCAACTTTTCTGTAACTGTGTGTATACACTTTGTGTGTTTGTAAGTCTTGTCCCGTGAACTCAGTTTCAGTAACTCTTGTCCTGTGGGTCCTGTGTACGTGCTGTCCTTCTCCTGTCCTGTACAGCCAGTGTGTGCACGCTGTCCTCAAACTCCTCCCTCTTGCGGTC